>NC_038249.2:17885653-17909870 GCF_000004515.6 Glycine max
TTCTCACAAATTTTCCTTTTCACACCACCCTCTACCCCCTAACGTTGAATGATAGCATCTTCATATACAACCATTTCCACAACCCTCACTGCCATTATTTCTTATTTTCTACAGCCCCTGTTGATCTCTCACTTCCATCTTTTTCAACTTCTCCTTCATTATAACATCCTCTCCTTCAAAAGTTACCCCACACAACTTGCCTATCTCCCATAATTTTTTCTCATTGCTGGCATCATTTTAATACTACAATAATCTATTACAATTATGAATGGCACTATTACTTACATTATTATAGTATTCCCACTCTTTCTGTGTAATTTCCTTCCCTTTTGCCCTTCCTTGACCATATGAGCCTTCCACTGTAGCTTCCTTCCCTCAGAATTTTCATCTAGTAAAGAAGCCCCCCTTAGACTCCCACGTTCGACACCTTCCCCACCTGTATTAGTTTCTGTACTTTTCTCTTTTCCAGACGTGCCTCCTTTCCTTAGTAATATAAATCTATTATTGCCATACATCTCTATCCTCTGTTGACTAATACTCTTCAATTCCTCTAAGTTAATATTTAGCCTAGAGTCATGTAATTGTTTTCCCTTATTCTTTTTCTTTTTTGAAACAGTCCCATTGTTGTTAGATTGGCCTATCTGAGTTTCCTCTCTGTTATCTTGCTCATATTAGGCTAGAATACCATTTGTTGGTAGACCCAACACCTCCCCACTAGCACTCATATTCTCTTGGGTGTTGCTAGGTGCATCCAGCATTATTGCTGGTGCACCCAACACTAAAGGAAAAAAGACTGAAATACTCTTGATCCGTAAGCCTTTTAAGTTGATCCGTCTGCGCTTAATATTAACATACAGATTAACTTGATCCGTATCAACCTTACGGATTAACTTGATTCATACGATTTATGAACCACCCTCATGCATGCCCATCACAAATGCAAAGAAAGTGCATGGATAGTTTTAACATTTTTAAAAAATGTTGAGTGCACCTAATAACACCCTATTATCTTGTGCTCCTATCTAGCACTCATATTCTCTTTTGCTCCTATTTGTCCACTAGAATGCTCCATGCATTTCCCTACCCCCTTTATGGTTCCATGCTGTGTCTTTATCACTTCACATCCCTTTGTCTCCCTTGTTATTTCCTTTTTGCTTTCTCTGTTATCCTTCTCGAGCCTTCAGTCCCTAATAACTATATTTTTATCCACCTTTACCCCCTCATTTAACTTTATTGTACCACCAAGACAGCTAGTACTATGACTATTGTGCAAAGTATTTGCCTGTTGTGTTATATCCATTGGTTTATAATTTGAACATCCCACTGTTTCAACCCTGCTTCGTTCTAGACCTTCCACCATTTCGCCGATGTCACCCCCACCAAATCCCTCATCAAACATCACCTCTTCCCCCCTCAAACTCCGAACATGATGATTCAATTTCTCGCACCCCATCACTAAATTATGAGTCTGCTTGGGTACAATTATGGCTCTATCTCCAGCACTTACATGACTCCACCTGTTGTAGGGTCTCCTCCACCACTCACATTACAAATGATTCCATTTATCCTCAGATTGACACAAAATATAATCGTTGATGGCGTAGCTATTTGGACCATCACCCTTGCAACATCAATCTTCTCCCTACTAGCAGTGACCTTATCCACGAATATGAACTTCCCAAACTCCGATACTAATTTTGAGAAGCATACTTCGTTCCATGCCTTTAGCGGTATCCCCAAGCACTGGACCCATGCCAATCTATTTCCAGAATACTCTTCATCATTCCACTTATGAACACTATGAAATATACTCAGCAGACTGTCCTCCTCATTTTTCGTCTCTTCAACGATTCTCTCATCTGAAATTCCTTCCATAATCACAATATCATCTCCCACATACTTCAGTTTTACATTCCCAGCAACATCTGATACGAAAAAATCTTGGAGCCTTTCAAGCAACGTTAAGTCCCTAAGGCTTCCAACCCAACACTTCTCCAGCCACTACTTGTTGGTCTCTATCACTACAACATCATTCCCTCTCCGCATATCATTCTTGTCAAAATGCATGTTTCTTAGTTTGACTTTCCACCTTCTAGCCCTGTTATTGTTGTTTCTCCGTATCACCTTTGTATAAGTGTCTTCACCTCATCGCCCTTGGGCCACTCTTCTAGTCCCCTGATGCTCAGATCTCCCAACCTGTCTGCCCCTGTCTTCATCTTGCTTCCTCTTCGCTCCCCCATATCTTCCCACATGGTTTTCCCATGCCTTAGAGTACTTAGGCACATTAACATTCATTTAAATGTTGCCAATTCGTATTCCATCCCGTTGTTTCTCCATGTATTTTTCATTTTGAACCCCATTAAATCCCACAATACCATATCTGTTACCCCACTTATCTCTCCTTTTAGCCAGAAAAATTTCCCACACTTTTCCCCCTTTGATGAAGATCTTCCATAGATCAATTTCCAAGTAGTTATCAAGAAATTTAGAGAAGAAATATGTTGTTAACCCCACATAATCCCTAGACCTGTGTTCTCTCTCTCTCTCTATATATATATAAATATCTTCTCTCATAGTACATTAACTATAGTCACTTGGCGATTCTCTAATGTTATCTCACCAATAAGCACCGACTCTCGATCATTTCTGAAATACTATGCAATAATTCCCCTTTTCACTTGCTCTAATTAGATTGGTTAAAGAGACACTAAATTGTCTTATAAAAAAATTAATAAAAAAATGTGAAAAAGAAACAAGAAAGTAACATGTAACAAAGAAAATAAAAATACAAAAAAAAAGAGGGATGTCGAGAGAGAGTACCGAAAGGACAAAAATAGAGACAAGCATTAATGGCGTTATTTTACTCATACTCAAGTTTCGGCAACATATAAAGGATTTTTGGGCCTAGGCCTCCTTAGTAACAAAAAGAAAAAAAAAACATAAAAGGTCAAAGGAAAACAAGAAAGGTACATAACAAAACGTAGCCACCATGGCAGATATGTGGAAAGATTGCACAAAATCTCTCTTTATATCATTTTAATTAGTAGGAAAATCGGTTATGCATATGCTAGTCTTGAGGGACTATGTTCTTGCTGATGGAAGAAGCACATTTTTTCCTGCCCCAGAAGGAACATTGATCTCAATACTGTCAAAAATGTCTGATCCTGATTTTGTACCGTCCTTAATTGGCAATTCGTGGCCCTCACTGTTTCCTTCGTTGGTTTTGTTGTTCAGTTTGTCTTTGCTTTTTCCCCATACCACGGTGTAAAGTCCACTCACAATGATAATAGCTCCAATTACACTATAAATTTAAAACACACAGTAAATTGGCATATTTAATTTAATTTGGCTATATTGATTAAGAGATGGACTAGACAGTTAATTGAACGTTGCATACCTTCCCATATAAACTTGCTCAGCCAAGACAATGGATCCCAATGCAGCAGTGATAATCATACAGAGAGGGCTGAAAGATGTAACAAACACGGGTCCACGTTCCCTTGTCACAACTCCTTGTACATAGTATGCCATTCCAGAGCATACCACACCCTAGTTATGAAAAATGAGTGCTAATTAGTTTTTTTTTATAGGTAGGAATAAGAACAGGTATGAAGTTTATAACAACTTATGCACTCTCAATCAATTAAACTAGATTTTCTTGATAAATGAATGCTAATTAGTTGAACCATCAATTAAACCACCAATTCACCATATTAGTTTAATTAAACTAATTAATTAGTCTCTAGGATTGAGAGGATAACTATTAAGTATAAGGTAAAAACAACAAATGGTGGGTTGGTAGATTAGTATGAAAAGATGCTCACAGAATAAACACAAGCAAGGAGCCTTGAGTCCATGCCTATTGACCACACGCTCATGTCACGTTCAAATATAAGGGTCGCAATTGCACCCTCAAAAATGCCCAAAAAGCAAATCCAAGCTGTGACCGAGAGCTCTGCCGGGTACATCTTCAAAGTGAAAGACTAAAAATATCCACAAAGCACAATATCATTATTAGTACATAAACATTATTTATTTATTTTTTGTTTGGATCTTGTACATAATTAAAATAAAACAATAATTTAATTTTTATGAGTAAAAAAAAAAGTTTGACCATGAATCTATCGTGATTTTGAAGATAATTATTATATCTAAATAATAGTGTAAAAATTCTTTAGGTTATTTTATATTTTCAATCAATAAAAAATAATAGTTAATATGAGTTTTAAGTTAATTATTATAAAAATTAACAAATAAGATGATTTGTGATTGAATAATAATATTAAATTGTTTTACAATATCATATAATATAAATTATTTTTTTAAAAATAATTCAATGAAAAGAAAAGAATGTGCATGTGTAAAAGAGGAAGGGGATAGTGTGTTATACTTGCAAGATAAAGAAGCTAGCCCAACCACCACAACTTGCAATGAGCTCTACTGTGCCAAGCACCCAGTTTTGTTCAGAGGGTTGTGTGCTGTTGCCACTTTCATGGTGGGTTGCTGCTTGTCCCTTTATGAACTGAAGAGCCGGGCCTTTGTACAAAGTCATAACCATAGCTCCTGAGACTGTTACTGCTGTTCCAACTACCTTGGCTACGCTGGGTATTTTTCTCAAGTTCACTGTCTCTAACCTGGTTGCCACATTGCAAGAATATAATATGATTAGACATGATTCATGCCTTGATATTCTTCTTCTTCTTTTGTTGCTTAGTGCAACTTCCACACACATTAGCGTTGGATTGCATTACACCAAAGTCTTGATTGGTTATATGTTATGAATATTCTTTAAAAGTATGTGAATATGACACCAATTTGTGGTGGCTCTTATTGTCAACGGGTGGTCCCATACCTTGCATTGTCATGTCTAGCTATCAGTGTAATATGATGCGTAGTGAAAGAAATCACTTGTAATTGATGTTGGTAGTCTTTGCTGTTCCACTAATTAAAATGGACTCGATAATAAAAAATTATAATAAATATATTTTTGTCACTCAAAACATTATGAATTTTAATTAGCTTTAGATTCAATATACAAAGATTTTATTTATCTTAATTTAGTCCTTATATTTATTAAAATTTAATGTGATTTTAATCTCTTATTACATACTAGTTAGAGATTAGAAAATATGTTTTAATTTTGTTAAATTGTAAAACTTAAATATAATTTTTAATTAAAAATAAAATAAAAATTCGTAATATTTTTAGGGAGAAAAAATATACATTTTCTCTCTTAAAATGTTATTTTTCTGTTTTATTAAAGAGATTAGAATGAGGACAAAAAGTTGTTAAATCAAGGGTGATAGCTATCAAGAATAAGTACTGCATGCAAAGAGTATTAAAATGAGAAAATCCTCATATTATTGTACTTGGATTCTAGCTATAGGAATGCAACTAGCTAGCCTTTTTCTTTTGCGTAAGCGCACAAACTGTCACTAATATTATTGTGGTGAAAAGTTTACCTGCAAATCAGTGCCATTATAAAAGTAATGGCTGGCATGACATTAACGGTGGCCGATGCAAACGTTGTTGAGGTGTTCTTCATTCCCATGTTGTACAAGTTTTGATCAAGCACTGGCCTGTTTTCATCGCAAACAAAATTATCAGATCACAAATTCTTTTAAAGAAAGAAAAGAAAACAAAAGAAAGAAAGAAAGAAAAACTATATAAGTAATTTGTAATCCGTAACTTCTTACCATATTAATTGTAGGATTAGAATTTAATTCAAATCATAACCAAATTCATGAATAAAGTCATATCTCAAAGTACAAAAGATGCTCCTATTTCGTACTTAGACTAGATGGTAGGTTCTTTGTCCAAAAAGAGATGTCTCTATCTGCCGTATTCTCTCTCAGTTTTTATTTATTTTATTACTTTTTTTGTTAAGCCAAATTTATCAGACAGAGTTTCTATCTGCCTCATGTTATGATACTGGTGATATATATATATATATATATATATATATATATATATATATATATATATATATATATATATATATATATATATCTTTGATGCTTTCCATCATCCTGGACTCAGTTTTTTTTTCTCATCTGTGGTTGAACGTAACAGCAGAGCCATTAAGTTTAGCCCTATAGTGTGTTACCACCGACTTGTTATCCTTTCCATTGCATAATTAATTAAAATAATAAAAGGAAATAATCATGATTAAACTATTTTAATTGCTTAAGCTTTAGAGACAGACATCTACTAGAAATTCAACTCTTATTAGAAAAAAAATGAAGAAAAAAATAATCAAACTTAAAATCATATGCTCATGGAAAGCTTGATAAAAAAAAGCTTTTATAAATAAAATATGTTAAATGTTTAAATTCTCGTTAAGTGAGTCTCGTAAAGAATTTTATATTAATTTGTCATTTTGGTGGTGGATTCCTTCCTTGGTATGATGTGTCCAGTAGAAATGATGGGCCCATATGATGAAGCACCATTGTCGAGTTTTCGCATTTCTAATGTCTGATATTTTGGATTATACAATTAATATTCCTCAATTAATTTCTTTAATTAACGATTTCGTTTTCAATAAAACACAGACAAAACAGAACCAATTAGGAAGCCAAAAGCTAAATTAAACGTAAATACAATCATCATGTGTGTGGAGAAATCATTATATGGAAATTAAATGTTACTACTAGTATTAATTATTTCTTATTAACTGAAAAAGCAACTTGGTATATGGAAATTGGTTGAAATCATACACATGCGGTAGTCTCATCATTTCTTCTCTCAAAGGTAGGATTTTCCAACAAGGAAGAATATAGCTACTAGCTAGTATCTTTCATAGGTAGTGGTTAGTGTTTATTAATAATTAATACTAGTATTTTTGTATAAAGAATAAGGGATAGCCGTATAGGTACCATAGGCATAGCTAGAAAAGCATGCATGCATGTGTACTTGAAATATTTTTCACTTGGGCCCATGAAGGGACTTAGAACTTAGAAGAAACAAACAAAATGTAAGATTTAGTACTTCGAATATTTTCATACGTGCGGAGAGAGTTGAAGAGCCTTACTCAAGGAAACCGAGAGCCGCAAGCCTCAGGAACACCGGGAGAGTCATCTTTGGCCGTATTTTTCTGTAAGAAAAGAAGCATCAAAACGCACACTTATTGTCTCAAGTTAATGAAGGAAAAAAAAGTTAAAAATGGATATAAAAGGCATAAAACAAGAAAAGTTTTACATTGTGTACGTGTAAGTTGTGTGCTAGAACGGGGATGAATGTGAAAATTTTGTGCATGATATTAATGAAATGAGAAAATAGACAATTTTTACATGACTGTGCGTATGTTTTAGGTCAATCTCACTTTCTAAAGCACTTCAATTTGTTACAACGTGAATTCAAACACAACTAGATACCGTGTTTGGTTTCACGTTTATGTTTAAGGTATGATTTTTGGAAGTTAACAATTATAACTTTAACATCTTAAATATGATTCTTTTATACTCATCGTGTTTCTCAACACGTGCAAAAATTTTAAAAAAAGATTTGAGGAGTAGAGAGACACCTTTCAAGGACAAATGCAAAAGGGGCCATGATGAGAGTGGCAACTATATGACGGTACACGGAGAGTACCCAATGGCTCATGCCATGCTTGAAAGAAACCATGGTGATGATGTACATTCCGGAGTAGCCAAACTGAAGGGACATCATAGCAAGGTAGGGCTTAACCTTGTGGAACACCTTGCCCAATCCATTAGATGATGCATTTTGATCCTCCATCTTGTAACCTTGCAACACACAAAGAAAGGACACACGAACTCAAAAACTCACTAATGAGCTATTTGGTTCTGCCTTGTGTGTGTTTATGGATGACATACTTTAAAATGAGGAATGGCCTTCTTATAGGCCCCAAAAGCAAAAAAAAATTAAAGAAATTAAAGAGGCCCCGGTATTCACAGTACCACATGGCACTAATTCTCTAACTACAATTTTCATTCCCACAGATTCCGTTATCCATTAAGAAGAAATTAAAGAAACATATTCCGAGTATAATTACTTGAATATATATATTCTTTTGTGTTTGTTTATGGGAGTGGGGATATTTGATTTCCAAAGCAACCAAATGGAAAAGGAGTGCTTAGTCATGACGTATGCAAATCAATGATTTATGTTCCTACGAGGTGCTACGTAAGAATGGATGCTATATATGTGCACAACATTTAGAAACATGTAAGAGTGAAAAATCACCACGTTAGGGCTTTCACCTATATGATTACCAGGTGGAGATAACATTAATACTATTATATGCATTTCACCCAAAGTTTTAAAAATAAGTTACTCATCTCTATCCATACATATATGTACTGATGTACATGTCATAATCCTTAATCATTAATGTGCCATATCTTATTTGAATTGAACATATATACATCTCTCTCACAATCACCAATACTATCGGTTGGATATTTCAGCATCTAATTTAATACGGCGATTCTGTGTTCTAAGAGTTTAGACATTATTTCACAATTATTGTGTTCCTATGAGAAGGTTGATATAACGAGTCATGACCAACTATGAAGCTAATAGGAAAAATCCATATTTGTTATGTATCGTTGAAAAGTTAGTGCGAGTGACGTGGAGAGTCATTCAGGAGATACCGTAAAAATGATAGTGGATGGGTCTGATACATGTTTCAACGTCAGATGGGTCATACTCAATTATTATTATTTTAAATAATAATGAATCAAAGAACGCATATATATTAATTGAGAGGATGAGATCTAACTAATTGCTGGCCTTCTTGGATTTCAATTACAACAACATATTACAGTTGATGATTATGTAATATGGCTCCCACCAAAGGAAAAAATTATCCACTCATCATGTCCCAAGGTATAATGCCATTTGCGTATGGAATACCTCTTCACCTCAACTTGTGTCTTCTTTTTTCTTTCTCTCTCAATTGACCTTTTTGGGATTATGTCAAAGCAAAAATGCTAGATACCCTGAAAGAAATACAATAAAACAAGTTGATATGAAAGCTTCGTGACCAATTATTGTTTATTTATGTGTCCAAAATATCATGAATGTTTTCTGACCACAAATAACATAATTCATTTGAGGGTTTTTTTTTCAGAAAATAATTCTAAAAGACGAGGAAATGTATTATTTAGAGAATTATTTAATTTTTATACTTCTAGTTTATAGGCTCTCTATATAGATCTTAAGTGTAACAGAAAATTAAAAACTAACAATACCCTAATTACTCTTAAAAACAATTTGATAATAAGTGATATAATATTAATATGTCTATCTTCATTTGAACAACATCTAAAAAAAATGAAATACGATTAACAAATTAATTTCTAAAAACTAAAATATTCATTTTCAAACTGCATGCAGATATTTAGGCATATATCTTTAACTGTTATATTTTGTATTGAAGTTATTTGCTAACCCGTACGTTGCAGTAATGTTTTATGCAAAATTACCTTTTGAACAAATTTTTCTTCTTTATTTTTTCTTAAATAAATTTCCAGTCCCTATAATATAATTAAGATTTTTGTCATTTTAATCTCTTAATTTTTTTATTTTACTTCCTATATTTTTTGTTTCTTTTTTTTATCACAACAAACATTAAAACACAAGTCTAGTATATATTTCTTAAATAACATTGATTAATATGAAAACGTTTTAGTATAAAACTCTATATTAAAAAGTTACAATTTTATTAGGATTGGTAGAGTAAAATTAAAGACTAAAAAAATAAAAAATATAATAATAAAAAAGAGGACAAAAACAACAATCCTATATTATATAGTGACAAAATTTGTTTAAATTTCTTTTTAACAAAAAATTTCTTCCCTACCAATCCTCTTCCAAGGAAAATGTTCTATTAATATAAAAAGAATTGAATTTACATAGGTATAGCTTTCCCTTCCTATCATTTCGTCTTTGTCACTTTAATTTTCCTTTAAAATTATGTTGAGTAACCTCTCAAAAATCTAAACGCGTGCGGCATCTTGCCATTAATTAACGGAAATAAATTGCTAACTTGTTGTTCATTATATGCATCTAAAGGAAAGCGGATAACGGATATTACAAACAACAATTTGGTTCCATTCTCAATCAATTGATTGTGTTCAAAAATTTTCTGGAAATAGTTACTGGGAAACTTAGCCAGATCTGATCGATCTGTATGGTTTGAGAGGATGGAGAACAAGTTTCTAAATACATCTAAATTTTCTTATTATGTTTGTATGATCATGTGACGACGTGGGGTTTTGTTACGTTGTCTTTTTCACACAGCGAAACCTATATAGTAACCTATTATGTTCTTATCGATCATGTTATATTAATTCAAAAACTTTACCCTAACTCTTCATGATTTTTTTATGTCTTAGGTACATACGTATTTATCAACCTATGTACCACAACATAGCTCAGAAAAAAAAAGAAGATCAAACCGGTCATAAAGAAGTCTCTTTTTTTTTCTCTCAATCGACAAAAATAAGATACACCTACGATAATAAGTTCAATATATAGAATGCCTTTCTCTCTCTGTCTCTCTATCTCTTATATATATGAGCTAGGTTCAGCAACTAGTGTTTTCTTTTTGTTGTAATTATACTGTGGCTGAATTTATTCCATTTACATCTTTTTTTTTTATTAAAGATTATCTTTATAATTAAAACCTTACGACACGAATAATATCTATATATCATATATATACAAAGAACACAACTTGAGGATGTCATACCTTTGTATTCAATCTAATATAATTATGTATTTGATATATTAAATGTCAATCAATATATTCTTGCATTCGAAACAGTGAAACACAAAACATCTAAAATTAAATAGTATTTTCAAAAAGTTAATTAGTTGATTATTGACATGGGGGGTTTTCATTTTGTGAAGATCTAGTGGATCATGTAAGTTATAATTAATAATTATAATAATGGTAACTATACTAGATTAATATATATATATATATATATATATATATATATATATATATATATATATATATATATATATATATATATATATATAATGATAATAGTTCCGTCAAAAAAAAATACTGGATTTTCCGCAACTGTTTGTTTCACGTGGATATAGATTACAAGCTGAAAAAGTGTTAAGTATGCTTATTTAAGTAATAATTACGGATGGAGCATAAAAATGCGTACAGGCGCGCCAAGGAATTAAAGTTGGTGGGTTCGTGTTTGGATTCCAACAAGCAATTAGGTTTAGGTTGGTGGAATCCACCATATATAATATTGGGCAGCACTATGACAAATACTAATAGGTGGGGGTAGGCATAAAGCAAGAAAAAAATACCACATTCTCTCTATTGGTAAATAGTAACATTACTATACATATATCTTATGATCAGATGTACATATGTGACTCAGATTGAATTATGCAATTATCTCCCAAAACAAATTATTTTGCAAAAATTAATACAGATTGTAAGCAACAGACACGATTCCTCAATATTGGATTATCCAAACACCGAAACACGTGTATCCAATTTGGATACACGGTGGAGAGACCTTAATTTGCTCTCTACCAAGTGGTTAGAGATTTGTGGCAGTCAACTTGAACATCAAAATCGACACACACCCTCTCATATGAATAGTAGTATATAATTAGCTTCAACTAAATGATATGCGTCACACTTTTTTACATATCTTATTACTTATTCCCAGGGATTTATTCATATTCTTCCACCCAATAAAAGGAATAGAATGCTGGCATGTTTCAATCTGCCTCAAATCAAATCGGTGTCGAGAGAATAGTAGGGATAAATCTTGTATGAATGTATACAAAATCAAGGGACCAGAGAAATTGGCATCATTCTTATATTCCTTCAGATTGATATATATGTTTCACTCGTACGTCTCCTTGATAATGTCCAGCCATTATAAGTGAATGATGGTTTTGTGCTTTGCACATTTTACATGTAATGTTTACCTAATAACAATAATATACTTTGTTTAAATTGACCTAATCTATTTAAAATATTAATGTCTAAGTTTGGCTAACTTATTTAAAAGACTTTTTTTTTAACAGGTTCTATGGTAAAAAGTGAAACATGTTTTTCATCGTGGGAAACAAATTATAACCGTTATAGTCATAAAAAAAATGAATGACCAAGAGTTTTTCTTGTATTTTTTTTCCTTCTCTTATCCACTTTGTCCTTGTTATGCCCCCATCCTCATTCACCAACACGCAACCCACATCACACGTCTCACCCCCACACCTCCCTCATCATCCACCCGCTTCCACGACGACAACCACCACCACCACCACTCTCCAATTCTCTCTTCTTCGCCATCGATACCTTCCCTAACAAAACCACTAATATTGTTCCAAAATCAATTCAAGTTATTTTTTTTTTTAAAACCCATCAACAAATCAGTCTGAAAATCAATTCAACTATTATTTTTCCAAACTCATTAACAAATTAGTCTAAAAATCATGGAAAGGGTGGGGTTCTTTAAGAAGAAGGAAAGACGATGGTGCCACAAAGGATTATCTCACGATAGTGGGAGACAATGGAGACACTACGAGAGCAGAAGGTGGGTTCTTTCACAAGTAGATGATGAAATCGTATGGAGGGAGAATAGGCGTTGTAAAGGGGAAGCAGGGTAAGATGGTGAGAGGAAGAGAAAAAGAAAACAAAAAAACAATCAGACATTAAATTAAATCTAATGGTCCTAATTTAATTTGTTTCCCACATACAGTAAAAAACATGTTTCACTTTCCCACCGTAAAATCCATCTTTTTCATAATCTGGGTCTGACTATTTTAAAAGTTTAACTTTGACATGTTAGTTTTTTAAAAACTTATTTTATATTAAAGTTTTTACATAACTATATGAAATATCCTTATATAGATAATTGATAAACAGGTTATTGGAAAATCTCTTTAAGTAAAAAATTATAAATTATAAAAATAAAATAAAATCACTACTACTCATGCAAGTGAAAATAACAATATTATACTTTTTAAGAGTCAAATCTAGTATTTATATTTTAAGTTTATTTTTAAGGTCTAATACGGTCTTTATAATAATTTATTGAAGAGTTTATTTTGAAATAATACATCAATTTATCCTTTAATAAATTTATAAATTTTGACTTTTTATGTATGTCATCATGTTTAACATTTAAAAAGGTAAATACATATATGTTTTTAATATATTGTAAGAAAAATAATAATACTAAAAAAATAAATTTATATTTATATAAGTAGCCCAAACTGTAATACCTAAATAATTTTTGAATGGCCTAAAGTCTTAACATTTTTAATTAAGTAAATAGGCTTTATAAAAACCTTAATTTAGTTTATTTTCTACCACCAATAGTATATATCAATTAGTGTGTGGTTGTTCTAATTTAATTAGTGGTCTCATGTTCAAATTTTGAGTATGTACTTGCATTAAATAATTGGAGAAAAATTTTATCATCTGAAATGATCTTATCTGATTCAAAAAAAGTTATCTCAATAATTTTTAGTAACAAAAAAAAAACATGTGATTTAAATAATCTTTTCCTTAGAAATGTCTAGTTTGACTTGTTCGGATATAGGTTAAGTCCTAAGAGCCCTTGGTAAATTCCTAGAGCCACTATATCAAGCTGTCTATCTTATCTTTAACCCTAAGAGCCCTTGGTATATTGCATATTTTTTTTATTACATGGTTTTCTCATGTGAAACTTTAGTTATGTTAAGCATAATTAAAGATTGACTTTTGAACAAAAAATTATTGACACAAATGGTTTGATATTCAGGTCTTTTAATTAAGATTTGAGGTATGATCTTTGACTTAAATATGTAATCACAACTTGAGGTACCATTTTATTCTAAAATGCATCAATCAATGAAAGATGACTAATTAAATGATAAATAAGAAATCTCATATACCTTCGGTTAGGAAAAAAAATGACTTTTCTATATAAAAGTAAAATCATAAATAATAAATCAAATTGTGATTCTATATATATAATTAAGTTTTGTACACTGATTAAAATAATTAACAAAAGAAGAAAAAGAAAACCATCACGAAGTGGTAAAACAATAAAAACAGAAACAAGTATTTGTATAATATTAATATTTTAATTTTATCCCAAATTACGTACTGGTGTTAAATTATCCAATTAACTAAAGAAAAGTCCAATAAAATTACAATAAACATAAAACTCTCACGCCAAAATAATCTATTTTCGATAATTAAATGTGAGTGAGTGATTTTTTTATTTATTCTGGAAGGAGCTAAACGGCCAGTACGAGTGAAGAACGTACAGAAATTTAAAACATATCAACTGGTGTATATGTACTCTGACGCATCATATAAAAATAATTGATTTTCCTGTTTATATTTATGAGCTCATCTGCTCATATTTTCTCAAAATTATACAAAATCGTGGACCACGTCATGTATGTTCTTTCAGTATTATTCTTTTTCTTGTTAAAGACTCTACGTATACGTCTAGCTTCTCTCTTGCTTTATGTTCCTACATACATAAATAATCCTGAGAGACATATTATAATCCCTTTGAAGTTTCCAACATATCTTGTTTGCTTTAGTGACCTATTGTGGGGCGTATTTTGCTTATTATAGATTTGAGTTCTCCTACGTAAGAAGCATATTAAGTATCAGGAGTAATTTGTTACAAAAGTGGATGGAATAAAAAATCTAAATAAAATAAAATTAAGATTTAGATACAAAATATTGAGATTTTTTAAGAAATTTTATGACGTCTCTTTGACTTATTTAATTATGTATGATTCTTGTAGTAGGATTCATGTGGGTGAAATATGGATAAAATGGATCAAGGTTTATTTCGTGTGTAATGAGGTGTCGGTGCTAGTAAACATGGCAACTTGAAGGTACGGAGATAATTATGTGGTTCTCCGTCCCGCCTAACAAAATTTATCACCATTCTTATCTCTGGCGGATATAATGTTTGGTTCTTCATCCTAATTTCTGGTAGATATCGGATATATTTGTCTCCTACTCATACATGTCCTATAGTTTTTAAAAATCAAAATAAAAAATTAATTTTTTTAAAATAAAACAACAACATTTGATTTTCTATAAAATAGTATCACCATATATATTCAAGAAAAAAAAGATTTATTACTCCACCATATGCATATTTGATCCCAAACTTCTAGTACTATCACCAAATGAATGTAAGAATCAACCATGGCTTAGTAATTATTGTCATAAAAATCCTAGAGTGATATGAGTATGCATTCGAATTACAAAGACAACCAATAACAAAAGACTAATTAAGTAATATATGTTACATAAAATAGGGATAATTTATCTATTAAACATATTGGATACGCAGACAGGTACGAGGACGAGGTAGATATATACATACCCATTCCTGTATCCACTTTTAAGAATCGGACATTATTCGTATCTGTATCCATCTCTATCAATGCAAGGATTCTCCCTCAAACTCGAGACGGTAGTGGGGGCAGGACAGTACCCATAGGTACAAGTCTGTTTGCCAAGCCTAGGTGGTAGTAAATGAGAACCCAAGTAAGTTTATGTGAGTTGGTGACTAAAGGCTTGAGGGAAAGGGGATCCATTAGTCTCCTTTCTTTTTAATATTGTGGCAAAAATATGTGGTATGATTAGAGAAACAATTGACAAAGGTCTATTTCATAAGTTCAAGGTGGGAAAGATGAAGTGCTAATAAATCTTCTCCAATATGCAGATGAGACAATGTTTTTGCAAGAATTTATTGTATTCTTGAAAAATATTTCAAAAGATAAAGTCCTACATTGTTTAGAATAATTTTCTCTCAAGTATTTATATATTAACTTAGGATATAAATTTTTGAAGTGACTAGAAAGATATGGAAGTCTCTTATGCATAAGCTTAGCCCAATGGGCTTATAAAAATTCATCTCTTTGGTGGAGAGATTTACACAAGGTATATGTGGAGGCAAGAACCAAAATAAATTGGTTTAATAGCTAGGTGGAGTGGAAAATTGGTGGTGGCAAAAAAATCAAAATTTTTGGTCAAGAGCCTCTTGCAAATACATACATATCCTAGGCTTTTATTATATTCTACACAAAAAAGAAGAGACTGTTGGAAGTATGGGGGCTTGGATAGGTGAAATTTGCTATGGCGCCGTGATCGGTTTGAGTGGGAGGAAATTATGGTAAATTTGCTAGGATTGCTACAAAATGTTAATATTAAAAAGGATGTGAGTGATGAGTGGTTTTGGAGGGAGGGAAGTCTGAACTGTACACAGTTAAATCGGCATACACTACAGTGTGTGAAAATTTGATGGGAAGCCAGCATATGGAAAGTTTTTATAACATGGAAAATACAAGTTCCACCGAGAATTAATACCTTTTTGTTGAGAGTTATGAGTAACAAATTGCCAACAAAGGATACCTTATTAAAGAGGAATATTTGCTTACCTAACTCTATAAGTGCATCTTTTGTAAGAAGGAAGACAAGACTATGGGGGCATGTCTTGTTTTGCTGCCAAAAAAGTGGTGGATATTTGGAAGAATTTATATGCATTTCTTGAAGCATCATCTCAGCAGTGAGTCGCCAGCCACTAAAAAGACTAGCTGATTCATTTATGGTGCGCTAAAGTCTGGGTCCTTTGGAAACACAGGAACCAGAGTGTGTTTAATGGGACAGATTTTAATAAAGACAACATTTTGCACGATATTTTGTTCAATGTGTGGTCTTAGCTAAAGGAGTTTGACAAAAAAAATTTGGTTACGACTTTGTTAAATAAATGGTTAGCCTCACTGCTGGTATTTTTGGTTGATTGAAAGATGCTAAACTAGGGGTCTTTTAGTGAGGGGGTATGGCTAGACGAGCTGCATTTGAAGGCTAAAATGGTGGAGCAAAACAAATTTATGGCAGATGGTAACAACAACATTCTTTGGGGTCATGCTGAATTTCAAAGATATAGCATTACATTTTTATGGGAGCTTAGTCGACCGGGATAAATCAGCGTAGTACCAAATAAAACCCCAGAGTTTGTTAGAGCTAGCACAACGATTTTCACTTGATTTGCTCAAGAGGCATTTTATACACCCCATCACGTATGAAAAAAATACCACAATAGCCTATTGAAGGATAATTTAAATAGACAGACATCATGTTTACTCTCTCTCTAATCTCTACAAACTAATTCTCCTCTTACAAATACTGCCTTTTGATTATCAAATTTTCTATAAAGCTTAACTATATATTGAGTTACTTGAAATTTGAGGTGAATTTGGTTTCCCAAATTTAAAAAAGAAATATTTTACGTTCTCAAATTGAAACAAAAATATGTTTTTAGTTAATAAACACTAAATTTAATGGACTAAAATAATTTTTTCAAAACTGGTTTTAGTTTTTAAGAATTAAATTTGAGTAATTAAAATTGTATTTTTTTCAAATTTAAGGAACTATTTAAAAATAAATAAATTGAGGAACTTATACTAGATTCATCTCAGAATTTAAGAATTAAAAATATAATTAAGTAAAGAGTTTGATTTGTGTAGACTTGAAAAGATTCTATTGAATATTCTATCATTATGAATGGGTGTCAAATAATTATTTTATTTATAAGAAAATAATATTTAATAAATATTAATTAATAACACATTTTTTTTGTTTTTATACACTATATGTTAGTAAATGAGTTTCATGTGACTCAAAATAAATGTAGAAAATTCATCTATGTACCTTTGGTTTACAAACATGGGACTAGACTTTTTTTTTAGACTTAATGTTAGCTTTAGATTATTAAATTTCACATTTATTTTATTTGGATACATTAAATTTAAAACGTTTAACTTCAATCTTTTGTATTTCAAAAAAATTCATTTTAATACTTTTTTCATTTTCTGTTTAAAATATTAATATTTCATTAGTATTTAAATTTTAAAATAATTAATTAAAAATTTTAATCCTCACTATTTTTATTTTATTTTAAGAAAAACCAACAACTAAAAACACATACACCCCCACAACTCACTCACTCCTTTCCATTTCTAGTGCAATGAACCCATGGCTCGACGATCTAACCGACGACCTCCAGAGTCTTAACTTCGCCTCCACCGCCACCGTGGACATGAAGTGGGCACCAGCTTCGGCTCCAAAACCACCACTCTCATATTAATCCTTATAAAAATTTACAATACTCAATAAATATGAATTAGAAAGGAAAAGAGGAACAATATAGCCATAGGCTTTACAAAACCTAAATGTAATGGATATCTTTGCTCAAGAGAAATCATCTTTACTAGTACTTCAGTTATATTAATCATCTCTAAATGCATATAATTAATGAAAAAGAGAACATTATTTAATGTACCAAAAGGAATGAAAGCATGACTTGATTCTGTCTCTCTCCACTCTGGTTTTGGTTATTTTGTGTGTTTTTCTTTAATATATTAGTCCTTAGTCCTTTTTTCATCTTTACCGATACATATCACTGATTATAAAGATGCTGATGAGTCATACTAATATTTTTTTTAAGAAAAAGAGAAATGTTAAATGTATAGTAAATTTTCACAACGTATTCTTTAATTTATTTTTTCTCTCTTTTTATAGTGTCATTTATCTTATTTTACATTTTTCTTGCTTTTCTTCTTGTTTTTCTTTTAAATTGTAAGAGTTGTTATGAAAAAGTTACTTGAAAATGACGTTGCTCTTCTTCTACAAATATGTAGTGATGTTAGTTGGGATATGAAAATCGACGCAGTATACAACAATTTGTCGTTTATTTAGAGTTGACGGTGGAGTCGTAATTATGTGCCTTTCAATTAAATAAACATTAATGGTAGAATATTCAACATACATATTTGAGTAAACTATATCTATATGTGTGCACTAGGAGTGATGCTTATATATATATATATATATATATATATATATATATATATATATATATATATATATATATAATCAAACGCAAGTCTCAACACTCCTTATTGAAAAAAAAATTTCTATAAAAAACGTAATACAATATTTCATTTCAAATGTCTTAATATTTAGGCGATACCCGGATTTGAATTGGGAAAAAAGGATTTGCAGCCCCCCCCTTATCATAAAGTATATGAGAATACCCCTTTTTTCTATTAAAAAATTAAAAAAAAAATATCAAGACAATTTGCAACCGTTAACTGTTAATTTATGAATTATTCTTTAAGATTTGAATCTAAAATGGTTTTTTTTCTTAATGAGATAAGAAAATAAAATGGATATATATATATATATATATATATATATATATATATATATATATATATATATATATATATAAAAGTTTGATGTTTTAACCTAATTTGGAAACTTGTTATTTAAAATTTGTCACATTTTCCTAAAATATATTTTATGAAAATAGAGGTCAGGTTCTTCTTAAAAAATTTAGTCTATTGATAAAATATTTCAAAATATTTAAGTTAATTTTTAACTTTTTTTTTACTTGTTCAAAAAATTACTTTACTTTTTGATAAATAATTTTGAACGGTTTTGAAGTAGTATTTTTTAAAATACTAACTTCTAACTTTTAGTTTTTAATTTTTTTTTATATTTTCTTCTCTTTTAATCATTAATATATTTATCAATTTTTTAATTATTCTTTTTAAATAAATGATTATTTTATTATTTTTATGTTATTTTTACATTTTAATTACTTCAATTACTTCAATCGCTAATTTTATTGAATACTTAATTTTTTCAATTATCAAGTTTCTTATTTTTAACTTTTAACTAATTTTTTAGTTTTTTAATTAATTTTTCAGCTAATATTATTCAACATAATTTTAGTGTGTTACCAATTCATCTATATCTGTTGGGTTGTAAAAATATCCCATGATAAAGAAATGAGGTCGGAAGATATGTGCAATAAAAAACTCTGCAACATAGAAAACTAAATAAAGATCATGAATCATGCGGTTGATCACCAACCTTCTGGTTTTGAATATATTGTGCATTGATTTTGACTCTAATTATAACTTGCTTCTAGATTAGGCCAATACTATTTGAGTATTTGTTGCTAAGATTTCCCATTCCTAAATTTTAAAAACTTTATATGAAAAAATAATACTATATTGCAACTTTAAATGAACATTATACCGAGTATACAATAATGTTTTCAGACACAATTATATTCAACGTATTATCAATTATTAAATATTGTAAGCATCTCTTACCACATAAATTGCCACAGGTGTATTTGGTTTAGACTTTAGAAAATAAAAATATATAAAATGAAAATAAAATATATTTTTTAAAAATTTACAATAGAGCTTAAAAAATATGAGTCCTATATAAAAAAAAAATATATTTTTTCCTATTTTTCTCCTCCCATCTTAGATCAAACACACCGTAATTCCTACTTCAATAAACTCTCTTGGTTGGACTTGAGTTTTGTTTGATTGAAGATGGGGTCCATTGCCATACAAATTGACGCTGACTCACTGTCCTAAGGTCAATTCATTATGATTTGCACATAATCATGCTATATTTGAATAATTTTGTGCGGATTCATGAGTGTCCCTTATTCGCGGATTCCGAGCTTCCAGGACATTCTTGCATTTTCTAATTTATATCTTGGATCATTCATGTTTCACAAGGTCATTTCTTCACTTATTTAGAAACAAAAAGAAAAGACTCTGTATGAATAACTATTGTTATAAGTGTTATTGATTTATGTCATTTAATCAAGTGATTTAAATTTAAATCTGATTAATAAATAAACAGTGTTAGAAAGAAAAATATTCTTATGAATATTCACATTCTTAAGAAAATTAAAAAACAAACTATTAGGTTCATTTTATTTTGTTAGTGATACTCATCACCGACACTGATTCCATATGCAAATTTATGGCTCTGATTGAGCTTTGTGCTATTATCTCTGGGCATAGTAACGAGGGAGCTTCTGAATGGCTTGGCGATGATCCCTTTTCAGGGGATGATGGCGTAAGGCTTTTGTGTTCTTCATATTCATTTAACCACAGCTAGATGCATGAAGGCCCACTACACTCCTCCAATAATGCAGATATACACATCTCGTTAAGAAATCAACAAAAAGGTGTAAAATGAGGATAACATTCTTAAGGAAAAGTTATATCTAGAAAATGAATCACAAAAGAAAAAGTATGAAAACTTAAATTTAGAAAATGAAACACAAAAGAAATGTGTAGCACCTTAAGCTCTACATAGTTGGCATATATTATATTGATGATAAAAAGGACTTGTAATTGTTAGTAAAAATAATATTTTACTGAGAAACACTAATATTGTGTTTGGGAGAGGTGAGGGTTAATATTGGCAAACTTTTTTTAACATTTCTCTCACACTGATCACTATTCATTTCAGCTAAGTTTCGCATCTTTTTTGGGGTTAAAATACTGTGCAGTACATCCCATGTCAATTTTATCACTTTCATCCTGCTTTCACCCGTGTAAATGTATTTTTAGTAATTTATGTCTTGATAGAGATTAATATTCATTTTCCAATTGAAAAATGCCTGCATTACACACTCAAAAAAAGAAAATAAAAATTAAAAAAACGAAGAGAAATGAACTGATTGTTATCCTTCACTTACTATTACCTATTTACCTTCTAAGTGTGGAACCATTCGCGGTGGCCGGTATTAAAAAACAGTTAGTCTAGTAACAAACATTATTGTACAATAATTTATCACAACTAGTATTTTTTTATATAATTATAAATCGTAATAAATAAATATTTTTAATATATAAATTATTTTATAATTAAAATTTATAATAATAAATATTTAAATATATAAATTATATTTTAGATTTATAATAAATATTTTAAATTATGATATAAAGTTATTTTTTTAATTATTGGCATTTTCTTTAAAGAAATCTATTAAAATGTTAAATGTGGAGATGAAAATAAAAGAGACTATACTGAAAGAGATAGACGACTAAGAAGATAAAATATACAAATAAAGATAAAAAAAAAAAATAGTTTCAGATGATTGTATATGAGGATAACATGTAAAATGCAAATTAAAAAAAGAAAAGAAAGAAAATATTACTTTTTTAATTAAGAGAACAAGAAATGTGGAAGTTTTACTTTACAAATTGTATATTCTAATTTAGAATAGTAGGAGTAGATTGACAAAGTAAAAGTTTTTCATAATAATAATGAAGGAATGAATGAACAAACTATGTTATGGGTGCTAGTGTGCTACTGCTAATGAAAGAAACTTGGGTTGGGCCAATGAGTACATGTTGCAACCCAAAAAGTGGGTGCTCACTGAGTAAGCACAAGCAGAAAGCCTTGAATCTCGGCCTGGAGACTACGAATGAGGACAACTGCGCTCAATGAAAACACCTATGACAGTGCTTTGAAGTGTACCCACAAAGACATAGCAAATCTAAGTGACAAGGGACATCTCTCATGGCAGTGATGGGTACTTCCTTAACGTTATGCTTAAAATGTTCAAATCATGTAAATAGTCTAAATATATTATTTTATTTTTTAATAAAATAGAAATTACTATTTTAATTCCTATTTGAAACAAATTAGGAAATTCTATGATATCTTTTAATAGCTTTTTATTTGGTATAGATCAATATATGAATTATTTTCGTATGCACTTGAAGAATGAGTCCTAATTTTCTAAATAATCTTAATGTTGCAAGGACTTCAATTTGGTTAAAATTTCAAAGGGCACAAGATGAGAAAGAAAATAAAAATTAGAAAGGCCATTTACACACACATATATGTATGTAGAGAGAAGGGAGGAATTAACTTACACTATTGTACGTTATACCAATTCTTATATTACTAATAACATTATTTAAAATGTTACTATTATTAATTTAATTATTGAATAAAATTTATATATTACTTTAATTATTTGTCTCAAATTTAGTTTTTGATGTATCAAAGATGAAATCAAATCGATGCAATCATCATTCTATCAAATTTTATTCTTACCTCATATTCAAAACACTACTATTATCCTTACTCCCAATATAAGGTGATCAAAGTGAGTTGGATGCAACTACAACCATGTTCTTAATGTATAATATTGCAATCAATATGGTATGGTATAATCGATAAATAACTATAGCTCTTATTTATGTAGTTATCTAAAAAAAAAATGTAGTTAAGAGTTTGATTTCTAAATCTTTATACATTGAAAATAACCGTTGAGAAATGTCAATCTCTAATATATTTTAATTAGTATTTGGAGAGATTAATCTCAAATTCGCTAAAGATAGCTTAAGGTTCAAAAAAATAATAATAAATAATTACATCTCAATGAAACCTGTTTTGGACAGGATAAGGCTCAAAACAAGAGCTGCTAAAACTTGCAAGATGATAAATCCTACTGGAATGCAATATAAAATTGAAAAGTACATAATCCATATATATCGTAAAACGCGGAGGTGAAGCTCAGAATTCGCATATAAAACTACCCAAATTTCCAAACTTGTTTCATAAACAAAGTAAAGTTAAGATCACAATACATTGATCATGGACTACTGTGACTCTATCACTACTACTATTACTACTTTGTGATCCCATTAAGGCCCACATAAATTGACCGTGGTGGTAGCTCACTGTTGCTGGCTCTCTGCATTCAATGTTCTGGCCCAATGTTTCTATCTTCAATTATGACCAATTGAGGTTTGTTATTATCATTTGCATCATCACTTATGGGTACAGTAACTGGTAGCTGTTGATGGCGTTGCAGGGTGACCTTTTCAGGGGATGGTGGCATGAGATGTTTCTGTTCTTTAGCTTTGCCCCACACTACTAGATAGAGACCAATTACCACCACTACTCCTCCAATAATGCTGGTATAATACACACCATAACAATTCATCAGATGGGTGGAAAACAATTAAGGTCACATTGATTAAGAAAATTAAATTAATTCAGGAAAAAAAAGGAACTAAGAAAAGAAAGAGTAAAATGATTTTTTGAGTTTAAAATCTCTGCACGGAAGAATTATGGAATTTTACTCGGTATACCAATCAAAAATCATGTTAAGAAGGATTTTTATATTAGATATTTTAAAAGACAAAAAAAAAACTATCATGTATGAAAATTTGTTATTGTTGACAATATATCTTTTTTAGAGTCAATTCATATATTATTGAAATTAATGACTATACATGTAAAAAATTTACATTGATAATCAATCAGAAAGCATCTTGATTATGACTTTTATAATAATTGTTATAAAAATTAACAAATTTATCATATATATATATATAT